>NW_022145606.1:7105978-7124978 GCF_000002235.5 Strongylocentrotus purpuratus | reverse complement strand
AAATTTACTGGCAATGCTGTATGTAATTTCTTGAGCGAAATACATTCAAATCTTTGTATTCCTTTAATTGACAAGCCTTCAAGAAAGACTGACGGATCAATATCCCTCTAATCCACATTCTTTATACAGTGACAGTATATATCCATCCGATATTTAAAGATTTTATTTTCAAGCAACTAGTGAATCTCACGTCGACAACTCAAAATGATCGCTAATGTATTCTCACACTTTTCATTTACGCCGGACATCGTGACGTCATACACTATACATTTTTAATTATTCAGGCATAAGCTCTTATTTATCAATTATATTTTCATTTCTTTAAATAAGATAAAAATCGTCAAAATGCGTTCTTCATGATGTAAATTAGAGTCAAAGGTGTAACTGGTTACTGCACAGAGTCAATGGTCATATATTGTCTCAATCTATCTTCCCTATATCCATAATGATCAAGGGATCGACACAATTTAAACTTGACATATGGATAGATCATTATGGGAAGAGCATTTTATAAAATAATATGATATCGTGTAATGCATTCTTTGTTATGTAAACCAATATCATACGTATCACCTAATTCGTCTAAGTGACGAATTAAAGTCTAGTTTATTTTTATTATTCTTCCTCGAATTTGTTCGCAGGATATCTCAAGACTGAATAAAGCCATTGTCATGAAACTTTCAATGATGATAGATCTTAGTCTAACTTAGAACTGCGTGACTTTTCAAAGACTCAAAGTCATCGTGACGTCATCCAGGCGCCATTTTGTGAAAATCAACTAATGATCATATCTTCATAACGGATAGTAATTTTTCATTCATATTTATCATGATTAAGATCAATATCCGACCGGTCAATTTCAGGTCAATAAATGCACGCAAAATGCGCGTACGCGTTTGTGCGCGCGTTAACGCGCGCGTAAAATTTTAAATTGCTCAAAATCGTCTTAAATTTTTTTTGCATACGTTTCAGGTCATATGGAGCATTTTAAAAAAAATTACGCACACGCGCATGCGCGCGCGTTTTCGCGCGTACTGGCATTTTGCAACATAGAATCGCCGATTTTTTTCTGTCATCATATTCGGTACATTTTTCCAAGCATTTTGATAATTTGTTCACCTTTTATTAACGCAATGAGCGTCCGTCAAAGTTGACAGCACGCGCGGATTTGCGTTATCTTTATCCACAATACATGGGCAAAAACATGCCTATATAAAATTCATTGTAACTCTTTAGGATAGATAGAAACTCCTAATATTTTTTCATATTTGGATAGATTATGAGTTGCAGATATGATTTCATGTCTCATTTTATCCTCAATTAACTCATGACGTCATCATAATGGCCTTCAAACTCAAAATTTTAATTTGCATATTATGACGTCAGCATATTTTTGGAAAATGGATTGTATCTCTGTAAATATGGATCAATTTTCTTTTTAATTTTGATATGTTCTAGCTGAGACAATTTTCTACAAATGTAGTATTCACAATGTTAATTTTTGACAAAAGTATCATGGTGTATTTTTGCGATTAAAGGAGGCATGTCAATTTTTCGCATTTTGCGTGTATTCTCTATGGGACATGACTTTTTCTCAAAACTGGATTCTACACTCCTGTCTTTCGCGAGCAAAATCTCCGATGTTTTAGCTTCGTTTTCGCTGAGCTTCGGATATGTTGTAGCTGAGACAATAAGCTATCACAAGTGTGCCCTTTATTTTTTCGATTAGATGCCGGGATCATACTGATATTTCACTTGCAAAGTAGGATTTCTGAATTCCATTCCCGTTTACGTGTAATCGCTATGGGAGATGTTTTGGTATATCGGTAACCACTTGACTTCCAACCTCGAGATCCCTGGTTCGAGTCCGGGTGTCTCAAACAATTTTTTGCTCCACTTTTTTTTCCTTTTGACCTTCACTGTACCATCTCCTTTGATTGTTTAAACACGTAGATTCGCAAATAATGTCATAAATAACCCTTTTACTTTATTATTACCCTATTTTCACTTAATCCATTAATTTCTGGGTGTAATCCCTATGGGAAATGACTTTTTCTCAAATCTGGAGTCTACATTCCTGTCTTTTGCGAGCAATATCGCCGTTATTTCTGCTTGGATTTTGTTGATTTTTGAATATGTTGTAGCTGAGACTATATGCTATCTAAATCAACCCTCATTTTTTTCAATAAGATGTCATGATCGCGCTCATGATCATGATCATGATCATCATTATCATAATGATGATAATCATTTATCAATTACATTTTCATTTCTTTGAATAAGATAAAATCGTCAAAAGGTGTTCTTCATGATGTATTTTAGAGTCAAATGTGTAACTGGTTACTGCACAGGGTCAAAGGTCATATATTGTTTCAATCTATCTTTCCTAGATCCATGATGATCAAGGAGACACAATCTAATCTTGACATTTGAATAGATCATAATGGGAGAAGCATATAAATGGGAGAAGCATTTTACAAAATAATATATCGTGTAATGCATTATTCGTTATGTAAACCATTATCATACGTATCACCTAATTCGTCTAAGTGACGAATTAAAGTCTAGTTTATTATTTATTATTCTTCCTCGAATTTGTTCGCAGGATATCTCAAGACTGAATAAAGCCATAATCATGAATCTTTCAATGATGATAGATCTTAGTCTAACTTAGAACTGCGTGACTTTTCAAAGACTCAGAGTCATCGTGACGTCATCCAGACGCCATTTTGTGAATCAACTTATGATCATATCTTCATAACAGAAAGCCATTTCTCATTCATATTTGTCATGATCAAGGTCAATATCTGTCGGGTCAATTTCAGATCAATAAATGCGCGCAAAAATGCGCGTACGCGTAGGTGCGCGCGTTAATGCGCGCGTAAAATTTAAAATTGCTCAAAATCGTCTTAAATTTTTTTGCATACGTTTCAGGTCATTATAAGCATTCATAAAAATCGCGCAAAACACGCATTTTTGCGCGTTCTCGTTCGTCACGGCCGAACGAAAAATATTTCTCCGCTAAAACTTTAACAGGATATTCCTCATAATTTTCCGAACAATTTGATACCAAGTTTATCTCTTTATCACTATTAATAACGAATGAGCATCCGTTCAAGATAACCGTCCGTACGCGCGATTTTTGTATTACATAGCATATATGGGCAAAAACATGCCCATAACAAGTCCATTGAGATGAATAAGGAGTGCCTATTTTTTGTCCATATTTAGATAGAGTATGAGTCGGAGATATGATTTCATATCTCATTTGGACTTTAAGTCCATCTTGACGTCATCATAATGGCCTTGGAAGTCAAAAATACAAATTGCATATTATGACGTCATTGTATTTATGGAAAATGTAGTGTATTTCTCTCAATATTCATCGATTCTCTTTGAAATGTCGATATGTTGTAGATAAGGCAATTCTCTACAAGATCGCTTTTCACTAAGTTTCATTTTAATGAGGTCATCATAGTACAAAATTCAATTAAAGGCCACATGTCAGAATTTTCGTCATTTGCGTGTTATGTCTATGGAAGGTGAATTTCGTTCACATCATGAATCTACATGGCATTCATCTATGAGCACTACTATCTTATGTGTGCTCTGTTTTCTCCCAAATTGGGTTGTTTTATAGCTGAGACCATGGGCTACAAAAAAGGGTGACTTTGTTTTTTAATCAGATGTTGGGATCATGTTAAAATTTTCGATCGAAAGTTGAAATTGCAAATTTTGAAGGAATCATTAGGTGATACGTAACGAAGTCAACGTATCACCTTTTGATTTCGTCAAGATTGTTATTTATTAGGTGATACGTAACGAAGTCACGTATCACCTTTTGATTTCGTCAAGATTTTTATTATTTATTTATTATTATTCTTCCTCGAATTTGTTCGCAGGATATCTCAAGACTGAATAAAGCCATTGTTATGAATCTTTCAATGATGATAGATCTTAGTCTAACTTAGAACTGTGTGACTTTTCAAAGACTCAAAATCATCGTGACGTCATCCAGGCGCCATTTTGTGAAAATCAACTTATGATCATATCTTCATAACGGAAAGTAATTTTACATTCATATTTATCAAGATTAAGATCAATATCCGTCGGGTCAATTTGAGGTCAATAAATGCGCGCAAAAATGCGCGTACGCGTAGGCGCGCGCGTTAATGCGCGCGTAAAATTTTAAATTGCTCAAAATCGTCTTAAATTTTTTTGCATACGTTTCAGGCCATTATAAGCATTTCATAAAAAATCACGCAAAACACGCATTTTGCACGTTTTCGTTCGTCACGGCCGAACGAAAAAATAATTTCTCCGCAAAAGCTTTTGACCGAATATTCTCATATTTTTCCCGAAAATTTGATACCATGTTTAGCTCTTTATCACTATTAAAAACGGAATGAGCGTCCGTTCAAGATAACCGTCCGTACGCGCGATTTTGTAATACATTGCATATATGGGCAAAAACATGCCTATGAAAAGTCCATTGGGATGAATAGGGATTGCCAATTTTTTTTTCATATTTAGATAGAGTATGAGTCGGAGGTAGGGATTTCATATCTCATTTGGCCATTAAGTACATCTTAACGTCATCATAAGGCCTTGGAAGTCAAAAATACAAAATTGCATATTATGACGTCATCGTATTTGTGGAAAATGTAGTTGTATTTCTCTCAATATTCATCGATTCTCTTTGAAATGTCGATATGTTGTAGATAAGGCAATTCTCTACAAGATCACTTTTCACTAAGTTCATTTTAATGAGGTCATCATAGTACAAAATTTAATTAAAGGCCACATGTCAGAATTTTCGTCATTTGCGTGTTATGTCTATGGAAGGTGAATTTCGTTCACATCGTGAATCTACATGGCATTCATCTATGAGCACTATCTATCTTATGTGTGCTCTGTTTTCTCCCAAATGGGGTATGTTATAGCTGAGACCATGGGCTATAAAAACGGTGCTTTTAGTTTTTCGATCAGATGATGGGATCATATCACAATTTTCAGTTGAATGTTGAAATGATGAATATGTCACGTATGTCCTATTTGTGAAACTTAAACGTTAGCAGTGTCCTCGTATTGAAATTATGTAAGGAAACCCTTTTACTTTCTAGACTTTACTCTCAGACACTATTGAGTGACTGACTGACATATTTTTTTCTCTGGTAATAAAATACATAAAATGAGCGTTATAGAGAACATGAGCATTCGGCTACATTAATAACCCACTCTGTTCTCATTGTTCATTTCCTATTCAAGACTTGAATAATGACGAACTTCATTCAATATTTGGTAGTAATACTACATATACTTATACTGATATCAATGATTTAAACTATTTATCCGAAAAAGAATATGAGTTTCATTTCAGTAGGTTTTGAACTGTAAATATTATATTGATGAGGATTTTACGACTGAATTCAGTAACATTAACTATCATTTTAGTATTTTACATTTAATTCGCGTAGTTTAAACATACATTGTAATGCTTTATACAATTTCATCTGTACTGATGTATAGAAACTTGGGTTAATGATAGTACGCCACTATTATTCAATGTGTCTGGTCATCATTTATACATTTTAATCGCCAAGTAGAAAAGAGTAGAGGTGTTGGTCTATTGGTCGCTGACAATTTTGAATATGAAATACGCAATGATATATTTATATTATAACCCATCATACAACTATGAATCACTGTTTATGAAAGCAATTTGCCGAGACATAATAATATTATTGTAGGTGTCATATATAGGAAACCCCAATCAAATATCAATAATTTCATCCCTGTCTTTGAAAATGTTTTACAAAAAACACATACTGAACATAAACAGGTTTATATAATGGGAGATTTTAACATTGATCCTGTGAAATTTACTGGCAATGCTGTATGTAATTTCTTGAGCGAAATACATTCAAATCTTTGTATTTCTTTAATTGACAAGCCTTCAAGAAAGACTGACGGATCAATATCCCTCTAATCCACATTCCTTATACAGTGACAGTATATATCCATCCGATATTTAAAGATTTTATTTTCAAGCAACTAGTGAATCTCACGTCGACAACTCAAAATGATCGTTAATGTATTCTCACATTTATTTTGACTTTTCATTTACGCGGGACATCGTGACGTCATACACTATTCATTTTTAATTATTCAGGCATAAGCTCTTATTTATCAATAACATTTTCATTTTTATGAATAAGATAAAAATCGTCAAAATGCGTTCTTCATGATGTAAATTAGAGTCAAAGGTGTAACTGGTTACTGCACAGAGTCAATGGTCATATATTGTCTCAATCTATCTTCCCTAGATCCATAATGATCAAGGGATCGACATAATTTAAACTTGACATACGGATAGATCATTATGGGAGGAGCATTTTATAAAATAATATGATATCGTGTAATGCATTCTTTGTTATGTAAACCAATATCATACGTATCACCTAATTCGTCTAAGTGACGAATTAAAGTCTAGTTAGGTGATACGTACGTAGACGTATCACCTTTTGATTTCGTCAAGATTTTTATTATTATTTATTTATTTATTTATTATTATTCTTCCTCGAATTTGTTCGCAGGATATCTCAAGACTGAATAAAGCCATTATCATGAAACTTGCCATGATGATAGATCTTAGTCTAACTTAGAACTGCGTGACTTTTTAAAGAGTCAAAATTATCGTGACGTCATCCAGGCGCCATTTTGTGAAAATCAACTAATGATCATATCTTCATAACGGAAAAGTATTTCTCATTCATAATTATCACGATTAAGATAAATATTCGTCCGGTCAAGTTGAGGTCAATAAAAGTGCGCAAATGCGCGCGTGCGCGTTCGTCCGCGCGTTTACGCGCGCGCAAAAATTTAAAATGCTCCAAATCATCCCAAATTTTTTTTGCATACGTTTTAGGCCATATGGAGCATTTGATAAAAAAATTACGCACACGCGCATGCGCGCGCGTTTTTGCGCGTACTGGCATTTTGCAACATAGAATCGCCGATTTTTTTCCGTCATCATATTTGGTACATTTTTCCAAGCATTTTGATAATTGTTCACCTTTTATTAACGCAATGAGCGTCCGTCAAAGTTGACAGCACGCGCGGATTTGCGTTATCTTTATCCACAATACATGGGCAAAAACATGCCTATATAAAATTCATTGTAACTCTTTAGAATAGATAGAAACTCCTAATATTTTTTCATATTTGGATAGATTATGAGTTGGAGATATGATTTCATGTCTCATTTTATCCTCAATTAACTCATGACGTCATCATAATGGCCTCCAAACTCAAAATTTTAATTTGTATATTATGACGTCAGCATATTTTTGGAAAATTGATTGTATCTCTGTAAATATTGATCAATTTTCTTTTTAAATTTGATATGTTCTAGCTGAGACAATTTTCTACAAATGTAGTATTCACAATTTTTATTTTTGACAAAAGTATCATGGTGTATTTTTGCGATTAAAGGAGGCATGTCAATGTTTTGCATTTTGCGTGTATTCTCTATGGGACATGACTTTTTCTCAAAACTGGATTCTACACTCCTGTCTTTCGCGAGCAAAATCTCCGTTGTTTTAGCTTTGTTTTCGCTGAGCTTTGGATATGTTGTAGCTGAGACAAAGAGCTATCAAAAATGTGCCTTTTATTTTTCGATTAGATGCCGGGATCATGCTCATATTTCACTTGCAAAGTAGGATTCTGAATTCCATTTTCCGTTTACGTGTAATCGCTATGGGAGATGTTTTGGTATATCGGTAACGCACTTGACTTCCAACCTCGAGATCCCTGGTTCGAGTTTCTTCCACTTTTTTTTCCTTTTGACCTTCACTGTACCATCTCCTTGATTATTTAAACACGTAGATTCGCAAATAATGTCATAAACAACACTTTTTACTTTATTATTACCTATTTACACTTAATCCATTAATTTTGCGTGTAATCCCTATGGGAGATGACTTTTTCTCAAATCTGGAGTCTACATTCTGTCTTTTGCGAGCAATATCGCCGTTATTTCGGCTTGGATTTGTTGATTTTTGAGTATGTTGTAGCTGAGACTATATGCTATCTAAATCAACCCTCATTTGTTCAATAAGATGTCATGATCGAGCTCATGATCATGATCATTATCATCATGATCATCATTATCATAATGATGATAATCATTTATCAATTACATTTTCATTTCTTTGAATAAGAAAAAATCGTCTCAAAATGTGTTCTTCATGATGTAAATTAGAGTCAAATGTGTAACTGGTTACTGCACAGGGTCAAAGGTCATATATTGTTTCAATCTATCTTCCCTAGATCCAAGATGATCAAGGAGACACAATTTAATCTTGACATATGAATAGATCATAATGGGAGAAGCATATAAATGGGAGAAGCATTTTACAAAATAATATATCGTGTAATGCATTATTCGTTATGTAAACCATTATCATACGTATCACCTAATTCGTCTCAGTGACGAATTAAAGTCTAGTTAGGTGATACGTAACGAAGTCAACGTATCACCTTTTGATTTCGTCAAGATTTTTATTATTTATTTATTATTATTCTTCCTCGAATTTGTTCGCAGGATATCTCAAGACTGAATAAAGCCATTGTTATGAATCTTTCAATGATGATAGATCTTAGTCTAACTTAGAACTGTGTGACTTTTCAAAGACTCAAAATCATCGTGACGTCATCCAGGCGCCATTTTGTGAAAATCAACTTATGATCATATCTTCATAACGGAAAGTAATTTTACATTCATATTTATCAAGATTAAGATCAATATCCGTCGGGTCAATTTGAGGTCAATAAATGCGCGCAAAAATGCGCGTACGCGTAGGTGCGCGCGTTAATGCGCGCGTAAAATTTAAAATTGCTCAAAATCGTCTTAATTTTTGTTTGCATACGTTTCAGGTCATATGGAGCATTTGATAAAAAAATTACGCACACGCGCATGCGCGCGCGTTTTCGCGCGTACTGGCATTTTGCAACATAGAATCGCGGATTTTTTTCTGTCATCATATTCGGTACATTTTGCCAAGCATTTTGATAATTTGTTCACCTTTTATTAACGCAATGAGCATCCGTCAAAGTTGACAGCACGCGCGGATTTGCGTTATCTTTATCCACAATACATGGGCAAAAACATGCCTATATAAAATTCATTGTAACTCTTTAGAATAGATAGAAACTCCTAATATTTTTTCATATTTGGATAGATTTTGAGTCGGAGATATGATTTCATGTCTCATTTTATCCTCAATTAACTCATGACGTCATCATAATGGCCTCCAAACTCAAAATTTTAATTTGCATATTATGACGTCAGCATATTTTTGGAAAATTGATTGTATCTCTGTAAATATGGATCAATTTTCTTTTTAATTCTGATATGTTCTAGCTGAGACAATTTTCTACAAATGTAGTATTCACAATTTTTATTTTTGACAAAAGTATCATGGTGTATTTTGCGATTAAAGGAGGCATGTCAATTTTTCGCATTTTGCGTGTATTCTCTATGGGACATGACTTTTTCTCAAAACTGGATTCTACACTCCAGTCTTTCGCGAGCAAAATCTCCGTTGTTTTAGCTTCGTTTTCGCTGAGCTTCGAATATGTTGTAGCTGAGACAATGAGCTATCAAAATTGTGTCCTTTATTTTTCGATTAGATGCCGGGATCATGCTCATATTTCACTTGCAAAGTAGGATTTCTGAATTCCATTTCCCGTTTACGTGTAATCGCTATGGGAGATGTTTTGGTATATCGGTAACGCACTTGACTTCCAACCTCGAGATCCCTGGTTCGAGTCCGGGTGTCTCCAACACTTTTTTTCACTTTTTTTTTCCTTTTGACCTTCACTGTACCATCTCCTTTGATTATTTAAACACGTAGATTCGCAAATATCGTCATAAATAACCCTTTTTACTTATTATTACCCTATTTTCACTTAATCCATTACTTTTGCGTGTAATCCCTATAGGAGATGACTTTTTCTTAAAATCTGGAGTCTACATTCCTGTCTTTTGCGAGCAATATCGCCGTTATTTCGGCTTGGATTTTGTTGATTTTTGAGTGTGTTGTAGCTGAGACTATATGCTATCTACATCAACCCTCATTTTTTCAATAAGATGTCATGATCGCGCTCATGATCATGATCTTTATCATCATGATCATCATTATCATAATGATGATAATCATTTATCAATTACATTTTCATTTCTTTGAATAAGATAAAATCGTCAAAAGGTGTTCTTCATGATGTAAATTAGAGTCAAATGTGTAACTGGTTACTGCACAGGGTCAAAGGTCATATATTGTTTCAATCTATCTTTCCTAGATCCATGATGATCAAGGAGACACAATCTAATCTTGACATATGAATAGATCATAATGGGAGAAGCATATAAATGGGAGAAGCATTTTACAAAATAATATATCGTGTAATGCATTATTCGTTATGTAAACCATTATCATACGTATCACCTAATTCGTCTAAGTGACGAATTAAAGTCTAGTATTTATTTTGTGTCTGTATAGAAGAAATTATTATTATTCTTCCTCAATTTTGTTCGCAGGATATCTCAAGAATGGCAAAAGCCATTGTCATGAAACTTTCAATGATGATAGATCTTAGTCTAACTTAGAACTGCATGACATTTCAAAGACTCAAAATTATCGTGACGTCATCCAGGCGCCATTTTGTGAAAATCAACTTATGGTCATATCTTCTTAACGGAAAGTAATTTTCATTCATATTTATCATGAATAAGATCGATATCCTACCGGTCAATTTCAGATCAAAAAACGTGCGCAAATCTGCGCGTACGCGTTCTTGCGCGCGTTTACGTGCGCGCAAAAATAAAAAATGCTCCAAATCATTCCTAATTTTTTTTGCATACGTTTCAAGCCATATAGAGCATTTGACAAAAAATCACCCAAACGCGCATGCGCGCATGTTTTTTGCGCGTTCTGACAGTTAGCAACATGTAATTGCCAAATTTTCTCTGCCATCAAGTTTGGCACATTTTCTTATCATTTTGATACCATGTTCATCTCTTTATCACTATTAATAACGAAATGAACGTCCGTTCAAGATAAATATCCATGCGCGCGAGCTCATGTATTACATAGTATATAAAAAGTCCATTGGGATGAATAAGGACTGCCAAGTTTTTTCATATTTGATAGAGTATGAGTCAGAGATATGATTTCATAGCTCATTTGGCCATTAAAATATATCTTGACGTCATAATAATGGCCTTGGAAGTCAAAATACAAAGTTGCATATCATGACGTCATTATATTTATGGAAAAATTTAGTGTATTTCTCATAATATTGATTGTTTTTCTTCCAAATTGCGGTATCTTGTAGCTGAGAAAATTCTCCAACGAAAATGATATCGTGTAATGCATTCTTCGTTATGTAAACCAATATCATACGTATCACCTAATTCGTCAAAGTGACGAATTAAAGTCTAGTATTTATTTTGTGTCTGTATAGAAGAAATTATTATTATTCTTCCTCAATTTTGTTCGCAGGATATCTCAAGAATGGCTGAAGCCATAATCATGAAACTTGCCATGGTGATAGATCTTAGTCTAACTGAGAACTGCGTGAATTTTCATAGACTCAACGTCATCGTGACGTCATCCAGGCGCCATTTTGTGAAAATCAACTTATGATCTTATCTTCATAACGGAAAGTTATTTCTCATTCAAAATTATTATGATTAAGATCAATATTCGTCCGGTCAATTTGGGTTAATAAACGTGTGCAATCCGCGCGTACGCGTTCGTACGCGCGTTTACGTGCGCGCAAAAATTAAAAATGCTCCAAATCATCCCAAATATTTTTTGCATACTTTTCAGGCCATTTAGAGCATTTGACAAAAAATCAAGCATACGCGCATGCGCGGGCGTTTTTTGCGCGTACTAGCATTTTGCAACGTAGAATCGCCAAATTTTCTCTGTTTTCATATTTGACACATTTTTCCAAGCATTTTGATAACTTGTTCAGCTTTTAATAACGCAACGAGCGTCCGTCAAAGTTGACAGCGCGCGGGGGCCTGCGTTATCCTTACCCACAATACACGGGCAAAAACATGTCTATACAAAATTCATTGTAACTCTTCAGAATAGATGGAAACTCCCTATATTCTTTTATATTTAGATTGATTATGAGTTGGAGATATGATTTCATGTCTCATTTGACCCTTAATTAACTTATAACGTCATCATAATGTCCTCCAAACTCAAAATTTTAAATTGCATATTATGACGTCAGCATATTTGACGAAAATTGAGTGTATCTCTGTAAATATTGATCGTTTTTCTTCCACATTTTAATATGTTCTAGCTGAGACAATTTTCTACAAACGCAGTAGTCATTAATGTTCATTTAGACAAAGGCATCTTGGCGTATTTTTTCGAATAAAGGAGGCATGTAAATTTTTCACATTTTGCGTGTATTCTCTATGGGACATGACTTTTTCTCAAAACTGGATTCTACAGTCCTGTCTTTCGTGAGAAATATCTCCGTTGTTTAACGGGTATGTTGTAGCTGAGACAATCAGCTATCACTAATGTGTCTTTTATTTTTCAATCAGATGCCGGGATCATTCTCATAGATCACTTGCAAAGTAGGATTTGAGAATTCTATTTCCGTTTACGTGTAATCGCCATGGGAAATGTTTTGGTATGTCGGTAACGCACTTGACTTCCAAACTCGAGATCCCTGGTTCGAGTCCGGGTGTCTCCAACGATTTTGTTTTCCTTTTCTTTTTTTCATTCTGACCTTTTACTGTACCATCTCCTTTGATATTAAAACACATAGATTCGCAAATAATGTAATAAACAACCGTATTACCTTATTATTACCCTTTTTCCCACTTAATCCATTACTTTTTGCGTGTAATCCTCATGGGAGATGACTTTTTTTCAAATCTGGATTCTACATGCATGTCTTTTGCGAGCAATATCGCCATTATTTCTGCTTGGATTTAGTAGATTTTTTAGTATGTTGTAGCTGAGACAATATGCTATCTAAATCATTTCTCATTTTTTAAATTAGATTTCAGGATCACGCTCATGATCATGATCATTATCATAATGATGATAATCCTTTATCAATTACATTTTCATTTCTTTGAATAAGATAAAATCGTAAAATATGTTCTTCATAATGTAAATTAGAGTCGAAGGTGTAACTGGTTACTGTACAGGGTCAACAATCATATATTGTTTCAATCTATCTTCCCGAGATACATAATGATCAAGGGGACACAATTTAAACTTGACATATAGAAAGATCATAATGGGAGAAGCATTTTATAAAATAATGTATCGTGTAATACATTATTCGTTGTTTAAACCATTATCATACGTATCACCTAATTCGTCTAAGTGACGAATTAAAGTCTAGTATTTATTTTGTGTCTGTATAGAAGAAATTATTAGTATTCTTCCTCAATTTTGTTCGCAAGATATCTCAAGAATGGCAAAAGCCATTGTCATGAAACTTTCAATGATGATAGATCTTAGTCTAACTTAGAACTGCGTGACTTTTTAGAGAGTCAAAATTATCGTGACGTCATCCAGGCGCCATTTTGTGAAAATCAACTAATGATCATATCTTCATAACGAAAAAGTATTTCTCATTCATAATTATCACGATTAAGATAAATATCCGTCCGGTAAAGTTGAGGTCAATAAAAGTGCGCGCAAATGCGCGCGTGCGCGTTCGTCCGCGCGTTTACGCGCGCGCAAAAATTTAAAATGCTCTAAATCATCCCAAATTTTTTTTGCATACGTTTTAGGCCATATGGAGCATTTGATAAAAAAATTACGCACACGCGCATGCGCGCGCGTTTTCGCGCGTACTGGCATTTTGCAACATAGAATCGCCGATTTTTTTCTGTCATCATATTCGGTACATTTTTCCAAGCATTTTTATAATTTGTTCACCTTTTATAAACGCAATGAGCGTCCGTCAAAGTTGACAGCACGCGCGGATTTGCGTTATCTTTATCCACAATACATGGGCAAAAACATGCCTATATAAAATTCATTGTAACTCTTAGAATAGATAGAAACTCCTAATATTTTTCATATTTATATAGATTATGAGTCGGAGATATGATTTCATGTCTCATTTTATCCTCAATTAACTCATGACGTCATCATAATGGCCTCCAAACTCAAAATTTTAATTTGCATATTATGACGTCAGCATATTTTTGGAAAATTAATTGTATCTCTGTAAATATGGATCAATTTCTTTTTAATGTTGATATGTTCTAGTTGAGACAATTTTCTACAAATGTAGTATTCACAATTTTATATTTGACAAAAGTATCATGGTGTATTGTTGCGATTAAATGAGGCATGCCAATTTTCGCATTTTGCGTGTATTCTCTAAGGGACATGACTTTTTCTCAAAACTGGATTCTACACTCCTGTCTTTCGCGAGCAAAATCTTCGTTGTTTTAGCTTTGTTTTCGCTGAGCTTTGGATATGTTGTAGCTGAGACAATGAGCTATCAAAAGTGTGTCCCTTATTTTTCGATTAGATGCCAGAATTATGCTCATATTTCACTTGCAAAGTAGGATTTCTGAATTCCATTTCCCGTTTACGTGTAATCGCTATGGGAGATGTTTTGGTATATCGGTAACGCACTTGACTTCCAACCTCGAGATCCCTGGTTCGAGTCCGGGTGTCTCCAACACTTTTTTTTCTCACTTTTTTTTCTTTGACCTTCACTGTACCATCTCCTTTGATTATTTAAACACGTAGATTCGCAAATAATGTCATAAATAACCCTTTTTACTTTATTATTACCCTATTTTTACTTAATCCATTACTTTTTGCGTGTAATCCCTATGGGAGATGACTTTTTCTTAAATCTGGAGTCTACATTCCTGTCTTTTGCGAGCAATATCGCCGTTATTTCGGCTTGGATTTTGTTGATTTTTGAGTATGTTGTAGCTGAGACTATATGCTATCTAAATCAACCCTCATTTTTTTCAATAAGATGTCATGATCGCACTCATGATCATGATCATGATCATCATGATCATCATTATCATAATGATGATAATCATTTATCAGTTACATTTTCATTTCTTTGAATAAGATAAAAATCGTCAAAAGGTGTTCTTCATGATGTAAATTAGAGTCAAATGTGTAACTGGTTACTGCACAGGGTCAAAGGTCATATATTGTTTCAGTCTATCTTCCCTAGATCCTTGATGATCAAGGAGACACAATTTAATCTTGACATATGACTAGATCATAATGGGAGAAGCATATGAATTGGAGAAGCATTTTACAAAATAATATATCGTGTAATGCATTATTCGTTATGTAGACCATTATCATACGTATCACCTAATTCGTCTAAGTGACGAATTAAAGTCTAGTTAGGTGATACGTAACGAAGTCAACGTATCACCTTTTGATTTCGTCAAGATTTCTTTCTTTTTTTATTATTATTCTTCCTCGAATTTGTTCGCAGGATATCTCAAGACTCAATAAAGCCATTGTTATGAATCTTTCACTGATGATAGATCTTAGTCTAACTTAGAACTGCGTGACTTTTCAAAGACTCAAAGTCATCGTGACGTCATCCAGGCGCCATTTTGTAAAAATCAACTTATGATCATATCTTCATAACGGAAAGTAATTTTACATTCATATTTATCAAGATTAAGATCAATATCCGTCGGATCAATATGAGGTCAATAAATGCGCGCAAAAATGCGCGTACGCGTAGGCGCGCGCGTCAATGCGCGCGTAAAATTTTAAATTGCTCAAAATCGTCTTAAATTTTTTTTGCATACGTTTCAGGCCATTATAAGCATTTCATAAAAAATCACGCAAAACACGCATTTTTGCACGTTTTCGTTCGTCACGGCCGAACGAAAAATAATTTCTCCGCAAAAGCTTTTGACCGAATATTCCTCATATTTTTCCGGAAAATTTGATACCATGTTAAGCTCTTTATCACTATTAAAAACGGAATGAGCGTCCGTTCAAGATAACCGTCCGTACGCGCGATTTTTGTAATACATTGCATATATGGGCAAAAACATGCCTATGAAAAGTCCATTGGGATGAATAGGGATTGCCAATTTTTTTTTCATATTTAGATAGAGTATGAGTCGTAGGTAGGATTTCATATCTCATTTGGCCATTAAGTACATCTTAACGTCATCATAATGGCCTTGGAAGTCAAAAATACAAAATTGCATATTATGACGTCATTGTATTTATGAAAAATGTAGTGTATTTCTCTCAATATTCATCGATTCTCTTTGAAATGTCGATATGTTGTAGATAAGGCAATTCTCTACAAGATCACCTTTCACTAAGTTTCATTTTAATGAGGTCATCATAGTACAAAATTCAATTAAAGGCCACATGTCAGAATTTTCGTCATTTGCGTGTTATGTCTATGGAAGGTGAATTTCGTTCACATCATGAATCTACATGGCATTCATCTATGAGCACTATCTATCTTATGTGTGCTCTGTTTTCTCCCAAATTGGGCTATGTTATAGCTGAGACCATGGGCTATAAAAACGGTGTACTTTGTTTTTTAATCAGATGTTGGGATCATGTTAAAATTTTCGATCGAAAGTTGAAATTGCAAATTTTGAAGGAATCATTAGGTGATACGTAACGAAGTCAACGTATCACCTTTTGATTTCGTCAAGATTTTCTTTCTTTTTTTTATTATTATTCTTCCTCGAATTTGTTCGCAGGATATCTCAAGACTCAATAAAGCCATTGTTATGAATCTTTCACTGATGATAGATCTTAGTCTAACTTAGAACTGCGTGACTTTTCAAAGACTCAAAGTCATCGTGACGTCATCCAGGCGCCATTTTGTAAAAATCAACTTATGATCATATCTTCATAACGGAAAGTAATTTTACATTCATATTTATCAAGATTAAGATCAATATCCGTCGGATCAATATGAGGTCAATAAATGCGCGCAAAAATGCGCGTACGCGTAGGCGCGCGCGTCAATGCGCGCGTAAAATTTTAAATTGCTCAAAATCGTCTAAATTTTTTTTGCATACGTTTCAGGCCATTATAAGCATTTCATAAAAAATCACGCAAAACACGCATTTTTGCACGTTTTCGTTCGTCACGGCCGAACGAAAAATAATTTCTCCGCAAAAGCTTTTGACCGAATATTCCTCATATTTTTCCGGAAAATTTGATACCATGTTAAGCTCTTTATCACTATTAAAAACGGAATGAGCGTCCGTTCAAGATAACCGTCCGTACGCGCGATTTTTGTAATACATTGCATATATGGGCAAAAACATGCCTATGAAAAGTCCATTGGGATGAATAGGGATTGCCAATTTTTTTTTCATATTTAGATAGAGTATGAGTCGTAGGTAGGATTTCATATCTCATTTGGCCATTAAGTACATCTTAACGTCATCATAATGGCCTTGGAAGTCAAAAATACAAAATTGCATATTATGACGTCATTGTATTTATGAAAAATGTAGTGTATTTCTCTCAATATTCATCGATTCTCTTTGAAATGTCGATATGTTGTAGATAAGGCAATTCTCTACAAGATCACCTTTCACTAAGTTTCATTTTAATGAGGTCATCATAGTACAAAATTCAATTAAAGGCCACATGTCAGAATTTTCGTCATTTGCGTGTTATGTCTATGGAAGGTGAATTTCGTTCACATCATGAATCTACATGGCATTCATCTATGAGCACTATCTATCTTATGTGTGCTCTGTTTTCTCCCAAATTGGGCTATGTTATAGCTGAGACCATGGGCTATAAAAACGGTGTACTTTGTTTTTTAATCAGATGTTGGGATCATGTTAAAATTTTCGATCGAAAGTTGAAATTGCAAATTTTGAAGGAATCATTAGGTGATACGTAACGAAGTCAACGTATCACCTTTTGATTTCGTCAAGATTTTCTTTCTTTTTAGGTGATACGTAACGAAGTCAACGTATCACCTTTTGATTTCGTCAAGATTTTTATTATTTATTTATTATTATTCTTCCTCGAATTTGTTCGCAGGATATCTCAAGACTGAATAAAGCCATTGTTATGAATCTTTCAATGATGATAGATCTTAGTCTAACTTAGAACTGTGTGACTTTTCAAAGACTCAAAGTCATCGTGACGTCATCCAGGCGCCATTTTGTAAAAATCAACTTATGATCATATCTTCATAACGGAAAGTAATTTTACATTCATATTTATCAAGATTAAGATCAATATCCGTCGGGTCAATTTGAGGTCAATAAATGCGCGCAAAAATGCGCGTACGCGTAGGCGCGCGCGTTAATGCGCGCGTAAAATTTTAAATTGCTCAAAATCGTCTTAAATTTTTTTTGCATACGTTTCAGGCCATTATAAGCATTTCATAAAAAATCACGCAAAACACGCATTTTTGCACGTTTTCGTTCGTCACGGCCGAACGAAAAATAATTTCTCCGCAAAAGCTTTTGACCGAATATTCCTCATATTTTTCCGGAAAATTTGATACCATGTTTAGCTCTTTATCACTATTAAAAACGGAATGAGCGTCCGTTCAAGATAACCGTCCGTACGCGCGATTTTTGTAATACATTGCATATATGGGCAAAAACATGCCTATGAAAAGTCCATTGGGATGAATAGGGATTGCCAATTTTTTTTCATATTTAGATAGAGTATGAGTCGGAGGTATGATTTCATATCTCATTTGGCCATTAAGTACATCTTTACGTCATCATAATGGCCTTGGAAGTCAAAAATACAAAATTGCATATTATGACGTCATTGTATTTATGGAAAATGTAGTGTATTTCTCTCAATATTCATCGATTCTCTTTGAAATGTCGATATGTTGTAGATAAGGCAATTCTCTACAAGATCACTTTTCACTAAGTTTCATTTTAATGAGGTCATCATAGTACAAAATTCAGTTAAAGGCCACA